>NC_080190.1:49782500-49805000 GCF_030028045.1 Hippopotamus amphibius kiboko
CCAGAATTCTAAATCAGGGCCGACCCCAGAGTCAGTGTTTCTAGTGGGTGCACTAGGCTGATGGTCATGAACTTGTCATGATGTGTCAGGGTTAAATCACATGAATGAGGCCAAACACAGACCAAACCTGCTGGAAGACAGAATGAGAATTTTTGATGAGGAAACCCCAGGGCAGTGTTTTACAAACTGCTTTGATGATGAATCCCCCCCAACCCCCACGACCCCCGTAGGAAACACACGTCCCATCAAATAAATGTACTTGCACACACTGAAAATTTCCACAAGATAGTGCTTTTACCCTTGCTGTGGGCAGTGCATTTGGATACTTTCTACGATTTAACACTCATTAAGAAATGCCTGTCACACCTTCTACTCTGATTTTCTGACCCACCTGTAGTTCTGAAGCTGCAATTCAGAGAGCACTGCTTTGCTAGATCTTTAGAGAGGAGGCTGCGCTCCGGCACACCTGTTGCAGGGGAGCCTTGAGCCCTGGGCATGGGAACCAGGCATTTGGGTTTAGCTTCTGGTTGCCTCCTTCTGTTGATTTTCTGCTTCCATTGGGTGTGTGTTTCCTTTGGGGACTCAGGTTTGGTTCCAGAACCGAAGAGCCAAGTGGAGGAAAACGGAGAGAGGGGCCTCGGACCAGGAGCCAGGAGTCAAGGAGCCCATGGCAGAGGTAACGCCTCCACCCGTGAGAAACATCAACTCCCCGCCCCCCGGGGACCAGGCCCGGAGCAAGAAGGAGGCCCTGGAGGCCCAGCAGAGGTGAGGCTGCCTGAACGCTGGGGCCTGGAGGGCTGGCGGGCACACAGGGTTGGGAACTCAGTGTGTGATTTTCTTTCTCTACCAGCCTGGGGCGAACTGTGGGTCCCACAGGACCTTTCTTCCCCTCTTGTTTGCCGGGGACCCTCCTGAATACGGCCACGTACGCCCAGGCCCTGTCACACGTCGCCTCCCTGAAAGGTGAGTTTGGGCTCTGCTGCCTGCTGGTGCGGAGTGGGAGCTCTGCTGGCCTGTGGCGCCTCCGAGGGGATCATGGAGATGATTGTCATGCTTTCTTGGTCCGGGCCTATCCTTGCACCTGGGGCTGGTGTAGCTCCTTTTCTCCTTCTGTCAGTCACAGCCGGGGTCGTGAACAGCATCTGTTTCCACACGTGCTATGTTGTCTGATTTCTACATGGCCTGAGAACGTAGGTCAATGTCGTAAGAATCACTGCACCGCCGGGGGAATTGGTCGAGAGGCGACTGTTTCAAAAGCGGCCGCCACGTGTTCACAGAGTGCTGGTACCAGTTTTCGGTGCTTGCCTGAAGCTCGTGGGTGAGGCCTGTGATGGACAATTGTCCCAGCTCATGAAGACCCTCCCCGTATATGCAGCTTGCCCTCCTGCCTTCCCTGGGGCCTCCTGATGTCAGGGGTCTGAACTGTTAGGATTCGTGGTTTTCTAAGATTAGCTCTCTTCTCAAAGGCTGTTGTGGTCTGAAGGATGCAAACCATTTGGAGCATTTTGGTCAGCCCCGGAGAGAGGGACTCTGGTGGGGCTGTCCTTTGGGAATTTCGGGGGCACCCCCATTGGATGAATGTGTCCATCCACTGTCTTTCAATTCTTGGCCCCCGACCCACTCTTCCTGTGAGGCGGCCAGGCAACTGTGCTGGCTGGGAGCAGGGCTGGGGCAGCGAGTGTTAGTGTTGGGGTTTGTCTGTCACAGCAAGTCTGGGAGGTGGGGGTACAGGTGCGGGCTATGGGCTTTCTCTGCATAATAGGCAGTGGGAGAGGCCGCCCCCCAGGATGTGTCCTGTGTGTTCTGTGTTTGGGTCTGGGGTCTCCTGCCCTCGAGGGGTTTCCCCTCCAGCAGGTTGGTCTCTCTCTCTCTCTCTCTCACACACACACGTGGCAATCTGCATTGCCCATGTAGTTTCTGGAGGCTGAATGAGGGTGTGATGGAGCCTCCTTGGGGGATCTCCAGAAGGGAGGGAAGGGTGTTCTAGGCTCAGGGAACAGCACGTGCAGAGTGCCTGGAGCAGGGAGGAGATCCAGGCTTGTCTGGAGAATGGCTGGTATGCTGGGTGCCCACGAGAGAGTGCTCAGAGTTCAGGTGGAGGAGCCAGAGCTTGTGGGCAAATCCACCTGCTCAGATGGGTGGCGCAGGGGTGCAGCTCAGCTCTGTCCAGCTCTGGGCCCGGTGCGCTCCCTGCACTTCCTTCAGCACCAGCGTCTGGGTGTGCCAGGGGCCACGGAGAGCTCCCTGCCACAGAGTGGCCTTGGGACACATTCACAGACACCGTAGGCTGGTAGGGCACTGCGAAGGTGGGATCCCAATTGGAATGGGCTTCCAGAAGGAGGTTACCAATGGGACTTGGGTATCATTCAAGGAGCTGCTCTGGGCAGAAGAGCAATCCTGTGTCTGTCTGTCAGATTCTCTCTGCCTTGGTGAGGGCCAACTCAGCTCTGAGTGTAATTATCTCTTTTATAAATGTTCTCTGCTTGCCCCACTCCAGCCTCATGAGTTGAAGGTGAATCCCGCGTCTCTTTGCTGGGGCAGCCCGTGGTGAGGTCTGTGGCAAGCCTGGGCCCTGGCGGAGGCCTGTGGTGGCTTAAGGAGGAGAGAGAGGGCGAGGCTACTGGCAGGGAGGGTGGGACAGTGCCTGCCTGCCACTGAGAGGCCGAAGGCACCGATGAAAGGAAGACAGAGGATAGAGCAGGAGGAAGAAGGCCTGGTGGGAGGGGCAGGTAATCTGTCATCCTCTTCTTCTTCCTTTACTCATACGGACTCCCCCCAACCCCAGCACTTCCCTTGGGGACTGCCCTATGCCTGCTTCACTGGAAACAGACTTTCGTTTGATGGAGGAGGGATGGGGGCCTTTCCTTTGATGGAGGAGGGATGGGTGTGCAAGATTCCGTGGAGGTGACAGAAATCACAGTGTGCTCATAAAACCAGGGCACATCTTTGTGCCTTGTGGTGGCACCTGCTCGAGAAGCCTGCACATCCCCACGGGAAGGTCTTCCTGCCTACAGTCAGGGACACAAGATGTGCGGGGGCGGGTGACACACCCTGATGTTTGCAGAGCCAGGCAGGCAGTGATCACAGCGAGAATTTGTAGACTCTGTCTCCTCTCCCCCAGATACAAATGAGCTCTTGCTCGTTGGAGACGTGCAGCCTTCTTGGTCTATACGCCGTTCTCCCGCTTTTGAGAAAGGGGTGGGGAAAAGGCACGTTTCTCTACTGTTAGAAGCGGGTATCCGAGGAGCATGCTAAGGGGCTCCCTGAGATCTGGTAGCGGTGGGCGAGGGGTGGGCTGGGGAGCGTTTGCGTGCTCAAGGGTCAGCTACTGCTCACGTCAGCCCATGGTGGCCAAGTAGGTCTGTGGTCCCAACATTGCCAGAACCATTGACATTTCAGGAGAAGCTGGAAATCTGGATTTTTATTTGAAATAGTCCCATCTTTTAAATGTGGCCTCCAAGTCTTTAGGCAAGATGGGCACATCATTGGTCAGACCAGCCTGTGGCCTGCCTTTCTGTGGGGGGCATTTCTTCTCCACCCCTCCCATCTCTGCTCTCTGTGTTCTTTTCCCGGCATTCACAGCTCATCCTCAGGCCTGCCCACGCCACCCCCCAGCAAAGTTTCCCTCCTGCAGCCTGTTCTGACCCCCTTACCCACCAAGGCCCTTGCTACCTGGCCCCTCTGAGCAGCTGGCGTTTTAGGCTCCGTCAAGCTAAGTCGTGCTGGGAAGGGAGGGACGTGAGTGATTATTGGAAACCTTTTCTGTGCCGTGCCGGGTGGTCTCGCGTGTAGTCCCATTTAATTCTCATGGTAGAGTCGCGTAGTAAACAACGTATCAGGGGAGCTCCAGAGCTGCACAGCAGGTCAGTGGAGCTGGGATGGCTCTGAGACAACAGCTGGCATTGGTTGGGGTATCTTTGCCACCCCGTGAGATGGCACTGCTGGCAGTGGGTTATTCTGAGCTAGAAGTCTCCGCGTCAGCTGGTCAGCATGGCCTCTCTCCAGTCCAGGTGGGCTTGGCAATGTTTTGGGAGACCTGCTTCTGCCTCAGGACCTGGGGTAACAAGTGGGTACCTGCAAATCAGGTTCTGGATGCCCTGGGGTTCAACTCTCAATTGCTTTGCGGAACATTTGCTAAGCGGTTTGAGGCCTACATCTTGCAGACTCTTGCAGCCTACATCTTCTCCCAGGATTCCCTCAGCTACAGAAGTTAAGTGCATGGCCCAGTCTGGGCCCCAGAGAGGAGCAATCCCAATTTTCTAGGCCAGACTCAGTGCCTGGACCTCTGGGCTGTGACCCAGCCTTCCTTTCCTGAGTTCACCCCCAGAAGTGGCGGGATGGCCAGGTGCTGGCAGAGCTGGTGGTCTGAGCTCTGCTTCCCAGGGGCCTTTGGCCAGCAAGGGGGCTCCCCGGGCAAGCTGTGAGGAGCTTCGTGCGTGCAGGTGCTCAAAGGCACACATCTGGGCTTCCACGCCTGTCCCTCTTTTCACAAACAAGAAACTGAGGTTTCTGGAGGGAAAGTCACTTGCTCACACTTTGCTTATGTCGGCAAGGTCTCCCCTTTGAGATCTAGGCTGATCTCCACAGGATCCTGATGTGCTCTTTCCTCCCGACGTGATTTATTCATTCATTCCTCTGGGTGGGGACTTTGGACCCCCACTCTGCTACTCCCTGGCAAGTGAGGACAGCTGTCAGTCCACTGGGTATGAGCCCTGGGGGTGGGATCTGGACTCACCCAGAGACCAGGACCATTGTGAGCTGAGCACCTCAGCCCCTTCCAGCCCAGAGATTCCTACTTACTTCTCCAGGCCTGGAGCAACTTGCAAATGACCCACAAGAAAGAATCAAAGTGAATGTCAGCTTCTGGATTCAAACCAGTGGTCGTGTCTCCTTCCCCAGGCTTTGTGGTCCTCGTGCGATCATATGGCCCTGGACTAAAGACAGCAGGTGTCCTGGGGAGGCCACCAAGTTTCTGGCCCTGCCACATACAGCACTCTTGGCATTGCTCCGGAGACTCCAGACCTGAGACTCCGGACCAGGGCTTGAGGGTACAAGCCAAGGCTGAGCTGTGCTGCACCAGCACCTGGCCCGGCTGTGAGGGGAACGCGGGCTCCCAGTGCGGGGTGGGATCAGTTCTCCCTGGGGACACATGGAGCACCCCAGCGAGTGGTCCCAGAGCTAACTGCCTGCAGAGTGTTCCATATAGCTGCAAGTCGGAGCACTCTGAGTCGGGGGTCCTTGTCTTTTGGTTCCAGGCGTTGTTGTGACAGATGTGAAGTCCCTGCCAGGGAAATATTGAGAGAGCCTCCAGGAGTGCTTGTGGGGAGCTTGGTGGTTGTTGAGGTACAGTTTGCTGAGTTCCTTTAAGTACCGGTCCTTGAAGTCCTTAGAACTTTTAAGTAGTTGTACGGGAACTCACTTCCCTGGAAACACTTTGGCTTTGAATGTGCTCTGAAAACAAGAGTGTTCTTAGAATGTTGGCTACCAGCTCTTAGAGCAGGTGGCACTGTGGGGAGGAAAGGGGCAAGCAGGGGCAGAGCAGGGGTGCTGGATATAGAGGGAAGGTGCCGGGCGGGGGTGCCCATGACACTGGACTCGCAGAGCACAGAGCTGTGGGGTGGTCACCAAGCCCCGCCTCCAATGTGAATGGGTGGGCGGGCTGGGCCCTGGAAGCTCTGTGACTGTGGCCCAGAGCATGCTGGTGGATCTGGACTCTGCTTTTTTTTTTTAATTAATTAATTAATTAATTTTTTGGCTCTTTATTGGAATATAATTGCTTTACACTCTTGTACCAGTTTTTGAGGTACACCAAAGTGAATCAGCTGTATTTATACATATATCCCCATATCCCCTCCCTCCTGCGACTCCCCCCCACCCTCCCCGTCCTGGCCCTCTAAGGCATCACCCATCATCGAGTTGATCTCCCTTTGTTATACAGCAACTTAGACTCTGCTTTTTAATTGTTATATTGTGGGGGAAAGTGAGCCAGAAAACATAAAGGGTCTCTCAGCTGCTTCGCTGAGCTTTAGCACCCACAGTGAGAGCTCAGTAGCAGGTTATGGTTTCCTTAGGAAATTAGAGACCCTAATTTTCATTCCTTGGAGATACCTGTTAAGGGTAGGGGCCTAGGGTTTGGAAGCAGCTGGAGAGTTAGGGGATCCAACATGAGGCTGGAAATGACCCCTGGCTTTGGAAAAACTGCATAGCTCAGAACTGCCACAGCACACACGGAGCTGGATCGGTGGTTCTGCCTCAGGCCAGGGGCTGAGGACAGAGACCTTCTGGATCTTCGGCCTCCACCACATCCTGCGCTGGGGAACTGTGCTCTGCTGCCAGGTCCCTGGGCTTGGACAAGAGGCTGAGATGCAACCATGAGGCTGGAGCACTGGGGGTGCCCACTGAGTAGGTTCAGCGTTGAGGTGTGTGGGTGGGGCTGTTTACAGAGGGATGTGTCTGGCGAGGTCAGCAAGGCTGCTCAAGCAATCAGGATCCCCAGAAGGGTGGGAGGTGGGGGTGGCGCCCTTGAAGGACAGGGGGTTATGGCCCCTTTGGGGTGGCTGGTTAGGCAGAGTGTCTACATGTGGAGGTGTGGCAGACCAGACTCCATGCTCTGCTGGGCAGGCCCCTGGATAGGCATTGGACTGTGCCCGTCAGAGGGGACCAGGAAACTGCCCACCGGCTACAGAGCCAGGTAATTGAAAACCAGGCACTTGTGGAAGTTTCCTCCTTTCATTGTCCTTTAATTATCAGCAGTTCACTAGCACAGTAGCTCAAGCAAGGGCTCTGGGTGGCCTGCCTGCTGTGAATCCCCATTCTTCCATTCTATAGCGGTGTAAGTCTTGAGTAAAATGCTGGGAATCTCTACCTCTGCTTCCTCATCTGTAAATTGGGGATCTTGACCATCATAGGACTGAATTTATAGGACCAAATGGGGAGAGTGTGAGTTAGAGGCTCTTAGACCAGTAGGAGGTGTGAGTCAACACTGTTATTATTAACCAGATTCCTCCATTCTCATTTTCAAGTCACTGGGTCCCACTCATTTTCAAAAGACCCAGGGAAATGCCTTTTCTCCCAAACGTCTCCTATTTTTTGAACTCTATCGATGCTGACATTCACCGTCTCCTTGTAACCCTCATTGTTCTGAGTGTTGTCAGTGACGGGGGCTCCTTCCCGTCCCTGGTGGGATTTGCCAGTCAGGGCACACATTCCCTCCCTGGGGCTTCATGCAGCCAGTGATGTGCTTTGTTCTCCGTGGCGGTCAGAGAGGACCCATCCCGGCCAGGCATGCAGTCCGTGTGTTTGCATATTGAGTATTCCACGGAAACTCGAAAATAAAAAGGCAGCAGGCCCCTACCCCATGAAGCCAGGGTTTGTATAACAATAATGGGTATCCAGAGAAAAAGCCTTTGCAATGCAAAGAGTTTTCCTGCACTGTCTTAATGGCCAGCCTCCTGTTCACAATTCATTAATGCAGAGGAGGTTATTAATGGCTGAGGGAAGCGCTTGGGTCTGTTCCGGGGAAGTGCTGGCCACAGGACGGGCCACAGGTGGCGGAGGCCCTCTCCCTGGTGCACTTAGCCCAGCTGCCTCTAACCTGTGATTCTGAGAGCTGGGTGTGAGGTGGAAACTCATTACAGCTGCCAGGGGAGAGCTTTTGTAACTCAGTCCGCACTCACGCCCGGGAGTCACAGCCACTCTTCCCAGCTGGGCAGGCATCACAGCTGACCTTCCACAACCAGAGGGTGCAGGAGGGAAGGTGGGCAGCCTGAGGGGCAAGGCGGGCTTGTGGGGGCACTTAGTGTCCATTGTGGATCCCTGGAGTCAGGCCTAAGGCCAGAGAGCAGCAGCAGAGCCAAGGAAGGAGTTCTGACTCCCTCTTACGCTCCCCTCCCCATTGGCTCCTAGGGAGGCCAGATGGATCCTGTGGTCCCACAAGAGGCCCAGGTGGGGAGGAGCCTGGAGGCAGACAGACCTGGTCCCACCTCCTGAGCTGGGCTTCATCCATCCAGGCGTCCGAGGCTGTGAGGACTGACAGAGATGTCGTGACACACCGTGGGCGCTCAGTGGATGCTAGCATTTGGAGCAGTAGCCATCCTGGGCCTGCATCGTGTGTGTGGACGAGGCGGCAGGCGAGGGGCAGGGTGTCCAGTGCCGGGAAAGGGTCTGGCCGTGTCCTTCCTGAGAGCAAGGCCCCTTAGTTACTCAAGAATGTGTCTTTTCCGCTTCATGTTGGTCTTGGCCCTTAGTCTTCCAGACCAGGGTAAAGCATCCAGAGTCTGAGACTGGAAGGGCTTTATTGGCCAATGAACATGTGCCCACCAGGGTTAAACTCAGAGCCAGAGACAGTCTATTCCTCCTTCAATCCCCCTGAAAACATTTTCCTCCTAATTCTCTTAATCACTTTTTCCTGTGTTGTGATTTTTTAATCACAATCTTAATAAACAATTAAAATTGTTTTATTATGAAATATGATAATGAAAAATTCAGAAAGCATGCATCTAGAACTTAATGATTGATTTTAAGCACCTATGTGCTACCCTTCCTTTGGAACTCTGCCTGCACCCCAGAAGCCCCTGAATCCCTGTGCTCCTCTCTACTCATGTCACTTTTCTTCCCTCTCTAGGAAGCCACTATGCTGACTTGTATGGTAATGCAGCTTTGCCAACCACCTGGGTAGGCATTCAGAAATGCTACTGTCCAGTCTGAACTTTTTTGAACTGTACATGCATATACATATAAATGGAATCATACAGGACGTAGTTTTCGTGCCTGGCTACTTTGACTCAGGATTCTGTTTTGGAGATTTATCCACGTAATTAGGTTTAGTTGTCAATTCTTAGTGATATCCTGTGTACGTGATCAGATCATCTGCAGATAAAGACAGGTTGTCTCTCCCTTTCCAATCCTTGTACAGTAGTTCCTGGGTATCCATGGGGGATTGGTTCTAGGACGAACTCCTCCCCCCATACCAAAACCCGCCCATCCTCGAGTCTCTTGTATAAAATGTAGTATAATGAATGCAATTGGCCCTCCATATCTGCAGGTTTCACATCCCTGGATTCAACCAATTGGTGGATCGATTTCAATTGGTTGGTTGAATCTGGGGAGGCAAAACCTGCAGATACAGAAGGGCGGACTATACTTTTTATTTCTCTCTCTCTCTCTCTCTTTTTTTTTTTTTTTTTGTCTGGCTGTGCTGGCCAGAACCTGTAGTACAGTATTGAATAGAAGTGGTGATAATAGGCATCCTTGCCTGGTTCTTTTCTTTTTTTTTTCTCAATAATAGCTTTATTGAAATACAATTCACATACCGTATCATTCATCCATTAAAATATACAACTCAGTGATTTTTAGCAGAGTCAAGAGTTGTGAGACCATCACTACAATCGACTTTAGAAAAATTTCATCACCCCAGATCTATTAGCAGTCGGTCCCCATTTCCCCCAACACTCCCTGCCCCAGGTTACCACTAATATTTCTGTCTCCATAGATTGTGGACATTCTGCTATTGCCATTGTAGATATTTCATTGAATGGAATCATACACTATCTGGTCTCTGTGATGGAACTTTGCCTTATGTCATTATTCTTGATCTCAGGGGAAACTCTCACAGTTTCTCAATCATGTTTGCCGTCTGCCTTTTTATTTTTAAGATACCCTTTATCAAGTAAAGATACTTTCCTCTTGCTCTAGTTTTCTAAGAGTTTTAAATTATTATTTAAAAAATCATGAATATGGATGGATGTTGAATTTCATTGAATACTTTTTCTGCTGCTGTTGAGACAATCATGATTTTTCTTTCTCAATATATTAATGCAGTAAATTACATTGATTGATTGTTTAATGTTAAACCAACTATGCATTCCTGGAATAAAAACAAATTAGATGTGACATGTTATCCCTTCTATATATTGCTGGATTGGCTGCTATTTTGTCTAGGGTTTTTTCATCTATGATCATGAAGAACTTGGCTCATGATTTTTTTTTTCTTATAATCTCCATTCCAGGCTTCAGTATTGTTTTACTTTACCCCCTCAACTTAGTATAATAAAAGCAGCAGCAGAACTGCCCAGCTGTTTTATTCTCTCTCCTGATTCTGAGGACTGGCTGGGCTCAGCCGGGCAGTTCTGCTGCTGCTTTTGCCGGGGGCGTCTTGTGAGGTTGCAGTCAGATGGCAGCTGGGGCTGATATATACAAGATGGCATCACTTCTGTGGCTGGTGCCTTGGCAGGGATGCTGCGAGGCTGGGAGCACTTTCTCTCTTTCTCTCTTTCTCCCCGTGGTGGGAGCTGGACGGCGGTTGGATCCCGAGAATGTAAAAGCAGAAGATGCCAGGTCTTGTTAAGACTCACACTCAGAACAGGCAGAGTGTCGCTTCTGCTGCATTCTGTTGATTAAAGCTGCTCACCGAGCCAGCCCAGACTCAAATAGAGGGAGCTGCACACAGGTTTGAATACTGGGAGAGTGGTTCATTGAAGACCCTCTGTAGAGACTGACTGTATGGGTATTGAGGAGGATACTCTGGTCTCAGGACATGAGTTGGGATGTTTATTTTTGAACCCACCCAAATTCCCAATCCTGGCTTTAAGGGCTTTAAGGGCACTGGTCTTATCTGACTCATCTCTAGATCCTCCCAAGCACTTACCTCTGCCCCGCACACAGAGTCTGGTCTGGTGCAGAGTAGAAGGTGCTGATGTTTGGGAAAAGAAGGGAAGCAGGTTGTGCTGCTCTGGGCCTGGGAGGCCCACCTCACTTACAAGACCCCGGTCTATTGGCCTTGGCTGTGCACCGCGGCCCGCCTGCTGGGCTCCAGAAACTGCTGGGCCCTTCTGCTCTTCACTCAGCACCCACTGAGCGCCCCACTTTGCCAGCCTCTGAATGAGGGGCTGCGCATCCTCTGATGAATTAGATACAGCCCTACCCTAAGGGGCTCAAGGCTGGGTGTGGGCTTGGAGAGACAGGGCAATAAATGATTTCATCTCATGTGACACAGCCATGTGTCCTCATAGAGACCAACGATGGCGTGCAAGGTGTTGGAGAAGCCCAGAGGCAGGAGGAACGCTTTCTCTGTAGGAATGAGGAAGGTTTTCCAAAGGGAATGCTTGAGCTGGGCTTGAAGGAGCTGTAGCAGCTGCCCAGTGGGTGGGGGCACTCCAGGCATCTGACAGAAGAGCGTGAGCAAAGGCACTGAGGCTGGCGGGGCTGGTATGTTGAGGAAGGGACAGAGTGTGAGTTTGGATGGAGCCACGGTCCTTGGAGAGGATGGTGTGGCCTCAGGATGAGCCCAGGCTCTGGAGTCAGACCGGCCATGGCCCTTTACTGTCTGCTTCCCCTTATAAGGCCAACTTAGGGAGACCCCAGTCTCCTCATCTGTAAAACAAGGGTCGTCATGGCCATACCCAGTATTGCCTGTGGTCTGTATGGTGCGTATCTGTGCCTGGCACATCCGCGTGCCCGGGAGGTGCTGGTGATTGTTGCTAGGGTTATGAGGATGAGGCCAGGAGGTCACTTGGGATCTGATTAGGGCTTGGGTTTGGATCTCTGGGGCAGAGGATCCCACATCCTGCAGGCGTTCCCTCCTTAATGGGAGAGACACCCAGCCTGAGGTCCACAGTGTGTGCAGCTCCAGGAAAGCAGCACAGCCTTGCTGGGGCCCCTGGCTTGTTTCTGAAGGTGCAAGTGTTTGGGAAACAGGGCACCTGAGGGCGAGGACATGGTCTGTCCTCATGGGGGAGGTGGTTGGGTCAGCCCTAGCCCCTCCAAGCCTAGCTGATGTCAGGAATGCAGGGGTGGAGAACCTCAGCACATAACACTTGGAAGGAATCTGCTTGGTAAGTATGTTTACTGCTTCTCAAGATACAGTGGGGGAAACTGAGGCTCAGAGAGGGGCTAGGACTGCCCAAGGTCACACAGCGCCTCTGCCAGACGGAAGACAAGCCAGGGACCCAAGTGTCCCACCTGCCAGCTCCCCACACCCTCTATTGATTCTGTTCCTTTTACAGGCCCCTGCTGTCATTCTCTGGCTTTAAAAACTGCAACTCACTTTCCAGAAGCCATTTCCTATGGGTGCTGATGGGTTTGCCCTTCCTGCTAATCAATGGGGCCCTGGAGTGCAGGGAGCTGAGCACAGGGCTCCTGGCTTGTGCCCAGAGGCAGCGGGGAAGCAGGCGGCCCATCCAGAGTTCTGGCGGCCGCCGGAAGGAGGGAGGGTGACGCTCACGGGCACCAGACCACCTAGAACGCATGTCCCTGCTGCTCCTTTGGCTGTGCCAGGGTCCTTGGATCTATCTGGGTGCTGTCATCATTTGCTTGCTCCTTCAAAGGTGTCTAAGCAGACATGGGACATTGGCGCTGGCCCTGAGACTGGGTCACAGCATGAGGAACGGTCGGCTGGGCACAGTCCTATCAGGGAGCATTAGCTGAGTGAATAAGCAGATGTCGGGACAGTGTGCACACAGGGGGAATTAAGATGGGGAGGGATTTAGAGTCCACTCCCCCAGTATAACCTGCCAGATTAACCTGGGGATTTTGGCATTAATCAGATTGGGTAACTTTGTGACGAATATAGTTTTTCTTTCCGTGGGGTATTGAGGAAGCTTAGAACCTGGGAGTTGGCAGTTTAGAGGAATTAGAATATGCCTCCACCTTCAGGAAAGATGAACTCTCCCTTCCTTTCTCCCTCCCCCAAATAGTCAAGAATTTACTCTGTACCCAAATTGGAGATTTTAGCTCTGGAGTCAGGGCTGTGGGGGTGAGGGTAGGTGAAAGCTCTTACCCTGCCAGTTTGGAAGGTGAGGTGGGTACAAAAATAAATACAACTCATGGTAAAGAGACCATTAAAACCATAACACAGATACAGCAGAAAGCACTTTGGGGGTTCTGTGGTAGCAGTCACCGGAAGTGAATTGGACCCTGTTGTGTGCTTGATTATTGGTGAACACTTAGCCACTGCATCTAAAAATCTCTACCTAAATATTGTAGGCGTCTACTAACACTACCACCCAAATTTCCTTGCAAACTGTAAGGAAATGGTATTAGGAATCACAGAATATGTTTATTCATTTATTTAATTTTCTATAAAGCAAGAAAAGAAATGAACTGTAGTATTTATGTGAAAGTTCTCATAAATCCACTCACTCATATCTTTGCTCAATACTCTTACCTTTAACCTGAACATTCAACAAGAAATCGGTGTGCGAGAGCTCTACTCGTAACCAAAATTGTTGTTCATTTGCCTTTTGATGGTGAAAATGCGCTTTCGGCAGAGACGAGACAGAGCTAACTTAATTTTTCCTGTCAGTCTCTGTAGTAGATCAATTAAACTGCCAAGGAGATCAAATATTTCAGACTGTATTTATTACATTAAGTATTTATGTTCAGGCCAAGCCTTTAAAGCATGATGTCATATAGGAATGTAGGCTGATTAGATCAATTCAGCAGAATTTGCTGTAACTTAATGGAAACCTAATTGTGTGTTTTAATTTGGTGTCCAAGAGGCAGCAAGTTATCCAAACAAAATACTTTTCCGGCTGCATTTGGGGGCCAGGAGGCTCTTGCACAGGCTCTGGTGCGGTCACACATGGTAGCATGAGAGGGAAGACGTTGTAGCCTTTGATGGGCTTGGCTGGCTGGCAGTTTGGTCGCATCCCATGCCAGGGATCACTGACTTTGATCCCCACCGAATGGGAGAGGGACGGAATGTTCCTGGTGGGTCTTCCATGGTCAGCCCCCAGCTCCATGTTCGCCAGTCAGTAAGTCCAGTGCAGACTGAGGCCATTAGCAGTCGTAGAGTCTCAGCTGGGTGCTGAGGGTACAGTTCTTATTCCTTAGAAACCTCAGCGGAACTCTCTTCTAAAGGAGAGCATCTATCCCATCTTTTCAATGAAAGGAGATGGGAAATCACGAGTCACAAAAAAGACATTCTTATTGTGAGAGTAATATTTGGTCAGTTTAGAAAAAGTGGAAAGTACAACAAAACCCAAAGAAAAATATAAAAATCGTTCGTAATCTTAGCATCCAAAATCAACCACTATGAATATTTGTTATCGGTAGTTTGCTTTCTTCCCACTTATAAATACGTATCTCCAATACATTTATGTATTTTAGGGAATTCCCTGGTGGTCTGGTGGGTAGGACTCGATGCTTCCACTGCTGGGGGCCTGGGTTCAATCCCTGGTCAGGGAATCTAACCAGGATTCCTGCAAGCCATGCAGCCAAAAGAAAAAAAAATTATGTGCTTTAGAACTTATTTAGAATTTAAAAATTTTAATTAGAAAGGTTAAATTTATAAATATTTTCTGTTTCTAAATAAGATTATAGGACTTCCCTGGTGGCGCAGTGGTTAAGAATCTGCCTGCCAAGGCAGGGGACACAGGTTTGAGCCCTGCTCTGGGAAGATCCCACATGCCACAGAGCAACTGAGCCCATGTGCCACAGCTACTGAGCCTGCGCTCTAGAGCGCGTGAGCCACAACTATTGAGCCTGTGTATTGCAACTACTGAAGCCCACGTGCCTAGAGCCCATGCTCTGCAACAAGAGAAGCCCACGCACCACAATGAAGAGTAGCCCCTGCTCTCCGCAACTAGAGAAAGCCAGCGTGCAGCAATGAAGACCCAACACAGCCAATAAACAAATTAAATAAATAAGTAAATTTATAAAAAAAATTATACACTACCCATACCCCGTATGGATATGGTATACGGCTGCACATATGCATATACACATATGCACTATGCATATATGTGTGTATTGTGTATATATGTTTATGTATGTATATAAATATACATACAGACATACACTAAAATGGGATCATTTTGACCTGCTGTTTTTTTGTTTTTTTTTTACGGTTTATTTATTATTAATTTTTGGCTGTGTTGGGTCTTCATTGCTGCTCGCGGGCTTTCTCTTGTGGAGAGCAGGGGCTACTCTTCTTTGTGCTGTGCGGGCTTCTCATTGTGGTGGCTTCTCTTGTTGCGGAGCACGGGCTCTAGGCGTGCAGGCTTCAGTAGTTGTGACACACGGGCTCAGTAGTTGTGGCGCACGGGCTCTAGAGCAGAGGCTCAGTAGCTGCAGTGCACAGACTTACTTGCTCCGCGGCATGTGGGATCTTCCCGGACCAGGGATCGAACCTGTGTCCCCTGCATTGGCAGGTGGATTCTTAACCACTGCGCCACCAGGGAAGTCCTGACTTACTGTTTCTTAACCTACTTTTTAAACTTAATATTTAATTATTATTATTTTTTATAGTAGCAAATATCCTCCTACAATATAATTTGGTCATAGCTTCAGTGTGTTCAATACGGCGATTATAACTTCCGTTAGTTCTCTAGTATTGGGTGGTTAGGATATTCATAGTTTTTTTGTGCTGTGTGCTACATGGGGATGACTTCCTTTGTAGCTAATTTTATTTTTAGTCCATTGGTGAGTGTAGCTTTTTGATGAATAAAAAAAAAAAAGAAGAAAAGAAAACTAGAGCCCCAAGTCTGGAAATTCTGGTCATTAAAAGTTGAGACTTTTACAGTTTATTTGGCTTACTCCTCAAGATTCTATTGGCAGAATAAATTATTCTACTTTCTGTTCTGATGGGAAAGGCTTCACCAGTGAACACACACAGCTGTGAAAACAGTGTAGGGATATGCAGGGTGGAGGATGCTCATGGCACAGTCACACATCTCGAGACAGATCTCACTGTTCATTCTGCGTTTCCTCCTGGGGATGCTCAGAGCAAGTCGAGTTCTTCACTGGCTGCTGAACTGAAGTGATAATTTGAGTAAGCTGTGAATTGTGACTTATTCTTGCCCTTTATTTTCTATGGGGTCATGGAAATAATAATTGTTGGAGGACTTAGTACTATTGCTTTATAGAATTTCTCCCAAGGTAGGTATAATACCTCCTCTTACAGATGAGGAAGCTGGAGCTTGGAAAGATGGTGACAAGTCCCATGACTAGTTAATGGAGCTTAACTCCAGGAGTCAAACTTCAAAGCTTTTCTTCCTCCTCAGTAGGCTGCATCCAGCTCTCAGACCCCAGAGATGTCTTAATGCCACTCTCATTTTATAGGATTTGAATAATTATGACTTGGTTTCGGGGTAGACGTTTTCTAAAGGGTCAGTCACCACCCTGACATAATAAAGAGGATAGAGCCTCTCTCATGGCCGACTCTGTGTTGCTCCATTATTAATAGACACAAGCTTGGTTCAGTTTTCAAAGCCCTTTCAAATATCATCTCTTGTGATGGTTCCTCTTGCTGGCCAGTGACGGACAGCTTCCGGCCACCCTGAGGCGTGCTACTTTGCTTGCCTTGTACTAAATGGCCCTAGGTTACTGTGCATGTTAAATTTTTTGGCTGTTTTATAACTTTTTGTCTCTTTTCTCAATATTACCCATTAATGTTTCTGCTATTAGCAGCCTCATTGCTTTCAAGCTTGTGGCAGCCTTGTAAGACAAACCACTCACGTTAGCAGTGCACTTGGAAGAGTCTTTAAGCACGTGGTGAGGGCTTTGAGACTGCTTTTCATGGGCAAAGTGCATGCATTTTGGAGTCTGGGTTTTTACTGGGTAACTATTTGTTCATCCGCTGCCCCGAGCATTGCAAAGGATGCATCCCTATTTTGCTACTACTGGTTTTCAGTAGTGCTCCTGGTCAATGGAGTTGTTTGGGCAGGAGGCACATGGAGAAATCTTGTATTGCTGTTGGTACTGTGAAATCATGGAGAAGTCAAGAGTTAGGTCTAAAAGGATCCTATTTGCAGAAATCTTTTTTTTCCTGTGTTAAAAAATGGTTGTGGGAGTTAAAGGAGATGCTGGTTGTTGGACAGTTTAAGTTCGACTGAAATCAACCGAAATTCTGAAACATGTTAAAGTTGAAAGGAAAACTTAGCTTTGTAATTCACATCCCGTTCTAAAACCACTCATTTTTTGTTGAAAGGGATGAAAAAACTTGTCCCACAGCCCATACTGTGCATGAAGATTCTCTACAACATCCTGTCAAGGGGGCCTCAAGGTATTATGACCAGAAACCCATCACCTTCCAGAGAGAGCGCACCACACATGCATAGCATGCTGATGGTAAAGAAAAGAAAACCCCTCTTTCTCTCATTTCACCCACTGCTTTCATTCCACGTGCACCCAGAGAGAGGCAGTTACCTCATATCCACGGTGCCTAAATGGCCCCAGTTCTTTCACTTTTCACTTCTCCCCCCAACTCCCTCTCTCTGGCCTGATGGTCTGCCCATGACTTTACCCTCCGTTTTTCTGCAGGTTCTGCCTCTGTTAAGGCAAAGCACACCATGTGGTGTCACCGTGAACTTACTGTGAAGTCACATTGACCACATGCTCTGCTGCTGAGACACATCCCCCTCTGGGCAGTTGGTTCCTTGCGTGCCGATCATGGACTGGATGCATTTCCCTGATACATATCGTTGAATTAGATGAGTCTCCTTTTTCGCCTTTGATCTTGCCTGTTGTCCAGAGGGCCTCCCTTCATCTTGCCCGTATCTGCCTTCTGGGTCAGCATGTCTTCCATGTTCTCATCCAGGGAGGGCAGGGCAGGATGGAGAGGAGGTGACTCCCAGTGCTTCATTTTGTCAGCGTTCCTCCATGCGGCTATTCAGACGTTTTTGAGTCCACCTATGAGTATTACCCCCCTTTGATGGACACTCAACTGCTGTTTGGACTTGGGATGTCGATGAGGAAAGAGGGTGACGTCTGTGAGGGGTTCATGCCAAAGACTTTTGTTCGCCCGGGTGCACCTCTCAGGGCCTGCCACCCTGCTTTGGAAATGCCCACCCAAAGGGTGCAGTGCAGTCATGAGACAGGCGCAGGGCTCAAGGGAGGTGTGCAAACCTCGCGATGCTTCCTCAGCCAGAGATGTGGCAGGTGGGGTGGGTTGAGGGTGTCTCTCCCAGATGTGTGTGGGTGGCCAGAGGCACTTTGGGGGTCCTCACCCGCTAGAGGAGCAAGAAGGAGTTCCAGCCTCGAGCGGTCCTCATCTTCCCAATGACCTTGTCCTGAACTCTCTTTTAGCTCTCACAGTTTTGTTTTTAAGAATTTATTTTGTTTTATTTTTAATTGTGGTAAAATAGACATATGATAAAATTTTCTATCTTAACCGTGTCTAGGCGTACTGTTAAATATATCCTTATTACTGTGCAACCATCACCACCATCCACCTCCAGAGCTCTGTCATCTTCCCAAACCGAACTGTGTGCCCATCACACCTTAATTCCTCACTCCCATTCCCTCAGCCTCTGGCAACCACCATTCTGCTTTCTGTTTCTATGAATTTGACTGCTCTAGATACCTCATACAAACAGAATCATGCAGAATTTGTCTTTTTCTGACCGGCTTAGTTCACTTAGCATAGCGTCCTTGAGGTTCATCCACGTTGCAGCCTGTGTTGGAATTTCCTTCCTTTTCGAGGCTGAGTAATATCCCACTGTGTGCCTAGCCCTTACAGTTTTCAACCAGAGCCTCTCAGAGTCATTGGGTTCGTCTGGTCCTCAGTTTCCCCATGTCTACTGCGGGCAGTGAACTAGGCGAGCCACACAGACTCTCTCCCTCCTACAGCCTCCGTTCTGTGAGTTAATTTGTTTCTTCACCTCTGAATCTGGGTTCTGTGGGCCAGGAGTGTATTGATAGTTACCGGTGGCTGTCGTGGGGACTTGCCTGTTGCAGGTGTGACCTAGCAGGCGTAGGCTGTGGGTCCAGGAGGCCCTGTCTTGCCCAAGTGGCACTTCTTCATCTTGCAGGTGACGTGCTCATCACTGAGTTGCAGACTAGTTAACTGCCCCTTTGAGGTTAATCAGAGCAAGGCCTTGATGGGGAGAAGAACCAGCCTGAGACATGCACGTCGAGCCCATGGTCTGGGGACTGTGGCCTCACCAGGTGCCCCACAGCCCACGGTCCCCCATCAAGCTCCCCTCGGACCCCCAGCCCTTCCTCAGATGTGCTGAGGGCGGGGGTCTGAGATCAGCCTTCCTTCTTCTGAACATTCATTTAAAATTAGTTATGTTTCTGTGTTTAAAAGAAATTCACAGATATTGTAGAAAAATGAGAAAAATTCTTAAGCAGGCAGAGAGGAAATTTTTCAGTATTCCCACTGCTGAGAGGGTTCCCTGTGCTCCGTGTTCTGTTCTCTTCCCGCATGAGCTCCCGTTGGGAGGGACTTGGAGGGGAGAAAGGCCTCCCCTGCGGGGTGGGTCCTCACCCTCGGGATGGCTCCTTGGCTTCACAGGCACTGTTCCCAGCAACGTCTGAGCCGCAGGGAGGCTGAGGCTGCTGTCAGCGTGCGGCTGTCTCTGAGAGCCACTGGGAGAGGTGAAAACATCAGGATACGGGGTTTGACCCCATGTAACCTTTTGTTTGTTTCCTGCTACCTCTGGAAACATGACCAGGCTAGAGCCAGCCAGAGGTGCGGGTTGTGGAACGGGCTCTCAGAATCCCCTCTGTAAACCGCGCACTTGTGATTCGTCTCACGCTCATCTTGCCATCTGCTACCTGCTGTACTGGCCCCTCCATCAAAATTGAGGCAGGAAGTGATGGCTGCATTTTAACCTGCTATTATACTAGAGGAGAAGGGAAAGGCCACCAGAAGGTTCTGGTCTCACTTCTGTAATGAACTATGCGAACTTGGGCAGTTACTGGAGTCTCGTTTCCTTACCTGGAATGTGGGTGTGAGTGACGTCCACCCCTCATGGCAGCCAGGATGGTGATGAGAGGCCACAGTGGGTGCTGGTAAGGGTAAGCTTCCTTTTGCCTCTGAGCAGACTTAGAAAGGAAGAGAAAGAGGCCCAAATGTACTTCAGGGGAGAGAAAGGAGCTTCAGTACAGGGAAGCCTGTCCCTGGGGAAGGAGGGTGGGAACGTCCCAGCTACTGGCATAGAGGATGCTGCAGAGGCTGCTTCCTGAAGGCTGATCCTACATGTGGACGCCAGGGTTGGGGGGCCCTCCCATTCCTCCCTCCTTCCTGCCATAGATGTTTCCCAAGGGCCTGGCTCATTCCAGGTACTGTACTAGGGGTTGGGGACAGAGCAGTGAATGAGACAGAAAGATACTTGCCCCCTTGAGGGTGTGTAGGTGTAGGCAGATGACAAACCAGTCATAAACCATTGACAACCCACCTCCTGTTTGTGACCAGTGCCGTGAAGACATGAGAGTGATGCTCTGATGGAGCATAACTGGGGAGCCTGCTTTGGATGGGGAGGTGCCCAAGGGCTCCCTGAGGATGTGAAGGTCAAATGAGCCCTAAAGAGAGAGGGGGAGCCCCAAGCAAGAGGGAGGGTATCTTCACTCCCAGGCAAGGTCTAGCGAAGTGCCCAAGGATGGGGGAGAAATGTATCTTCTTTCCAGACAGAAGGACACAGTGGTTAAGGAGCCAGCTCTCTGCCTGGTGTGAGGTCCAGTTCTGCTACTTATCATTTAACTTCATTCCCCTCACCTGCAAAAGGGGATAATCGTAGAGCCCACTTCCTTGGATTGTCCCGAAGCTGAGATGTGTGAAGTCGTGATGTGCTTATAACCGCTGTGGCTGGTACCTATGAATGTTTGCTCTAGTGAGTACAGCTCCTGTGTAGGGCTTCGCTGTGATGGTGGTTTGAGCATCTGAAAGGAGGCCTGGACAGCACACGAGAAGGAGGATCAGAGGGTCGTGGGGCCCCCAGCACGCAAGGGCTTGAAGGCCACAGGGAGGATTTTAGTTTCATTCAACAAATACGGATTTTGGTCCAAAAATGCTCCCTATTTGCAATGCTGCTTCTTCCAAAGCTGGTGTGCACTTTCAGAAGAGCCGAGGGGTGGTGGAGCCTGGAGGGGCTGGCTTTGCTGCCCCCTCCCAGGTCTCAGGCTTCAGGGACAGGCACTGATGCCCAGCTGCCTTGTCAGGGCCGTGGTGCACCATCTCCTGCTCCTCTGGTGGGATGGGGCTCCGGAGCTGGCTGGGGGCAGAGGCTGCGGCAACGCATGTCTCCTGCAGGAATCACACGTGGCGGGTAGGGGCACCATTTGACCTGTCCAGAGGCCCGGGAAATCTCTCAGATAAGGTCATGCCGGCAGCTGAGTCCCCCCACCCAGCCTGGGTGCAGGTCTGTGTGGCTCCTGTCTCCACACCTGCCCTTGTGGTGATGTCAGCATTGCTCAAGTCTCCCCTCAGAACTTGGATGGCCGTCAGGACCTCAGGGTTCCACAGCCAGACCCTCCATATCCCCCTACACACACACACACACACACACACACACACACACACACACACCCCTTTCCCTGTTTGTCCCCATCCTGGAAATGGCAGCTCCGTTCATTCATTCGGGTGCTCAGGCCGAAACCTAGGTGTTGTCTGTGAATCCTTCTCTTCCATCACCCTTCGCTTGCAGTCCGTGGGCAGTTCGCACAGGTGCTAACCTTCAGCATAAACCCAGAATCTGGGCACCTCTCATCACCTCCGTGCGAGCCAGCTTGAGCCTAGCCACCATCAGCTGGGACTGCATTGTTGCAGTAGCCTCCCCATCCTCTCCCCGATGTAGTGAAGCCCCAGACAGTCTCTACTCAAGCCCACTGAGGCTTCCCCTCCCTGCGTCCTGCCTGGCCCTGGTGGCCCCGACGCATCTGCTGTCCTCCTGCCCTGCAGCCTCTGGTTTTGGTCACTCTGAATGCCCTGCTGCTCCCTGAGCAGATGACTGCTGTTCCCACTTTGGTGCCATTGTGCTGGTCTTCTCCCTAGCTGTCGTGCTCTCTCCTGGGCATTTACGTGCCTTTTCTCTGATGTTGCACTTAGGTATCTACTAAGCACCACACTCCATTCACTTCTTAAGGAGCACTCACTGCCACCTGCTTTGAGGGATGCCTGGGCCGTGGCGTGCCTCTGCACTGGAACTCTGCTCCATGAGGCTGGGGCTCTTGCTGCCTTATTCCTGCTGAATAGTCACTAGGACCGAGAACAGTGCCAGGTGCTCATGGGATAGTTAAATGCACAGCCGAGGGTGACCTGTGAAGAGGGAGGCTCCTCAAACCTGGCACTGCGGAGGGCCCTCCCGTCTCTGTCCCTGGAGAGGTTCATGCAGCGCTGGCCAGCAGCCTTGGGGCCAGGCAATTGTTCCTAAGCCCCATTTCACACATTGGACCTGTGCTGAGTGCTTTCCCAACCGAGGCCTTCAGAGCTTCTCAAACCTTAGCTCACAGTACCCTGAGGGTCCCTTGAACCTCAGGTTAATGTTTCATGACTCTCTCGGGCCATAAAAAATACCTACCGGTTCTGTTCATTACATGGTTAGGTCCAAGCAACTCAGTGAGTGTTTATGTCTGAAAAACTTAGTAGCCATTTGAAAAATAGCACTTATAAATAGAAAGAAAAACAATATTTTTCTTTTATTCTTAAATAGCTACCATTACTTTCTAACGGGATGTACACCAACGGGCTCTGCGTGGCTTCTTCCGACTTGGAATCATGCTGGATGCCACCACCTCTCATTTTATGTTCCGCGTGGATTTTTGTATGGTGTTTGCAAAATC